>NC_056728.1:695046225-695073725 GCF_019279795.1 Protopterus annectens | reverse complement strand
CCCTCATTGCTGTTATGTCTGAAATGCAGAGCTAAATTCAGTTTCCTACTAAATGTTTTTTTAACTGCAGGATACTCTCTACCACATTGGCCTTCCTGGCTGGTACAAAATTCAACCCCCTTTCAAACAGATTTGCCCAAGCTGTCGTGACAGATGCCTGACTTAAATTATATATCTTAAAATCAATTTCATCATTATTCACTATGGAACAGATGTCATATAACATTTAGTTCCTGTAGTGTGTCTGATTCTGCCCCCCTCCCCCTTTTTCCCCTTCCTCTAATAATCCTGGTGAAAGTAAGTGTCCTGGTAACCATTGTGTTGTTGCCCATTCCTCTGATTCATTATTCTCTGGGACCACCATAAAGGCAGGTTCCCTAAAGGGTAGTTCTCATTGAAATGTGCCTCTTCCACTACTTCACTTTCAGCATCCCCCTGTTGCATCCTTTGTTGCCCTAAAGGCAGGTCAGGATAAGCTCTTCCACTGTCATAATCACATTTGTCCCTAACAAACTTTTTATCTTTCCTTATTTTTAATTCAAGCACAATTTTGTCAACACTTGTCAATGACAGATCTAAACTCATTGATTTTATGCAGAAACAATAAATCATTCCTGATACTAGCATCCAACTTACAAATATCAACATTCAAATTTCACATTTTAGAAACATTATCAGCTATTAAAATCTTACGCAAATCACACCCTTGCCTGTTAAATAATGAAATCTGTTCTCATTGCAAGGGTGAGTCTTTTTCAAGTCCTGTGGGGTATTTCCACATTCGCAGCCCCTTAGGAAAACAATTGTATGACATCCTCGAATGAAGGCAGTAACCTGTCCCAAGATGAATTAGAATTGTTAAAACACATTACTATGAATAAAACAATTAGGATAATGAAACCAGGCAAGGGTGGGGGGTTAGTGATTATGGACACAAATGACTATATTGGGAGGATGTTTGAGATTTTATATTATATATTATTTCTTTATTATTCTTGGTTCTTGTCCTTGTGGTTTACATGCATCATGCTAAAAACAAAATGGTCATATACCTGATGGAGTACAAAACTCTTCTGTTAAAAGACATAGCTATATGAGTACTGTCTGAATGAGTTAAGCATGCAAACTAAGTCTCATACACAGTCATTCCCTTAGCTAGGTGTTTGCCTTTTTTAGATGGGTCTCATTAGCAGGTGATTGCCTCAGAACCAATCTGTGGTTCAGGAATGCTACATGCAAAATACACAGGTGATTTGCAATATAATCAATCCCATGCAACAACTCAACAATATATAAGGCCTCAATGTAGAGTCCATCCCCTTTCTCACATTTGGGTTGGAAGTTACTGGGGTAGGGATTATTTCAGCACAGAGTGAATGTTCGTAGCAGCTACTTGTTACATACAGATGTGTATGCTACAGGCTGAAGCTGCTGCTGCAGGAAATAGGCATAGTTAGAGAGGCTGCAGAATGTGTAAGGCTACAACACTTGAGTGACTGTGTGATCTGTGTCAGGCTTGGTGTACAGCCAGAGCCTGATTGAGGGAACCCCTCCTATTGGAAAGTAAGTTATGTGTTTAAGGTAAGTAGGTTAGCTAAAAGTAACATTAAGAGAGTAAAGGGAGACATGCTTGCTGTATCCTAGAACAAGGTAGAGGGTACATTAACCATTATGCCAACCAGTCAGATAACGCCAAGTCATGTGTAATGTCATGGTAGTCATCTGGAATGTGTTCATGCTGGCAACCATTGCTTCTAGCATGAGCTCCATATATGTATGTAACTTGTGCTGCTGTGGTTCTCTGTAATATCACTAGCAAATCATTGTGGGCTGCAGTTTGCTATGACTGGGCCTCATTTGAATTACTTACTTCAAAATCCTCTGGGAAATCATACTGATGCATGACCTGACATTCTATGCGCATTCTAGTGTTATAATAGGAATAGTTTAAATGTGGTCCTATTGTAGGCCTTTGACTGTCATTATTTATAAGCAGGCATTCAGACTGTACTGTTTTGTGTGGATAAATAGGTGATGAGACAGTCATACATATCAGAATGTATACTGGTGATGTACACATACATGTATTTTAAATGCTAGACAGGGCTGTATTTGAACCCAGGACCAAAACTTGTTTTCATAGCATTTAACAGATTGAGCTACTGAGTCACTGCTATAACAGGTGTATTTTTACATGTTGTACATATAATTACATACTTGCCTGCTGCTAAATACCTCACTAACATCTATTATTATGCGTATAGCTTTATAGTGATATATTTCTCTACCTTAGACACAGTTACACTCCTATTTTTCCATTACTCATGTAGCAGTTGTATTTTTACATTGTAGGTAATATTGCACATTTACCTGCTGTTAGACACCTCACTTACATCTATTTTTATGTGTATGGCTTTAAAATTATGTATTTATCTCCCAGGGTCCTAGTTACACTCCTATTTTTCTATTAATCTCATATCTGATTTGTGCGATACAGAGCAATGTGCAACATGGCTTAAACACACTTAATGATGGAAACTTGACAATTACTATGTTTTGCTGAAGACACCTGTGTCAATTAACAGCTGTGTTGTTTGGTGGGTTTATATGGTGTTCTGCAGGTACAATGGCCCTGGATTCAAAATAGGGAGGAGGTGTAATTTTTGAATGTGATAAATATTTTTTCCAAAATCATATATCAATACTGCCATTTAGCTTAGCTTAGTGATGCTGCACATGTGCAGCATCATGCAAAAATTCTTTAAAGAAAAGAAAAATGGGGAGTAGGACAGTAGTGAAATGGGGGGCAAGCAGGGGGAAAACATAAAAGGCAGGTAGGAATATGTAGGAAGGGTGCAGGAAAGAACCATATAGCTATCCATTTCTTGTACAGCAACAACTGTGCACTTTAAAAGATTTTGTAGCTGAATTTAGTCTGTCACCCCCAGAGAGAGAGGTGAGGACAACATAAGTGAATTGTCAAGCCAATTGGAACAAATTAAGTGTGCCCAGTGGACACGTGTGGAATGGAAAGCTGCGTATGGGACACTATTTTTTTGGGACAGGTACCCATTTTTTTTAAGTGAGAGTGGAATGTTGGGGAAGGGACATAGGTATGTGTGGGGGAGGTAAGTTGGGAAGGTGAGGAAACTACTGCAGACAGACAAGACATCAGACACAGTAGCAGTGTGACCCAAGTCCTCACCCATGGTACTGTTAGCACTGCACCTTCAGTGTTCCTGTGGAGACAGTGGTTGTTGCAAGCATCGGAGGGAGGCTGCCCCGCCAGGATGGACAGCATGCTCTCCATCTGGTGTAGGCATGCACCAAGAGTTTGGTGCAGCAGCCCATGCACCATGCCTGGCATTTCATAGCAGGTTACATAAGCACCTACTCTACTTCCACTCCCAGAGGGATGACCACCAGTGTAGGGGCAGCTGAGGGGTTGCCACCAGGCTGCAGCCCAGACATGCTGGGCCTGGGTGCTGCGGCCGGGGGAGCCAAAGTAGGTGGATCACCTGGAACTGGCCTACATTGTCACACTGTAGTAAATCAAATATAAACATATGGTAAAAAGAAACATAACCAAACAAATGTAATTAATAACATAAGAGAAAAAAATAATGAGTAATATAATATAATCAGCAACACAACAATAAATAACGGAAATGAACATTTTTTTTAACAGCAAAGCAATATTAAATTGTACATAAGGCTAACATAATAAATAATTACAAATAATATATTAATATCAAATTATAATAATAAATATAATTAATAAATAAAAGAAAAGAAGGGGTGGGGTGAGAGAGAAATAAAAGAACATTAGTAACTTCACAGATAATATAACTACACAGAATACTACTACATAGTTCTAGATATGTTAGATTTCACTTGTGAGAACACTGACTGCTTATATTGTATAGCTGATGTTACACATATATAGCTCTCAACCTGTTAGCATGGGACATTATGGGCCAAGCCATGCCAAATGGTGGTACTAATGCACATCAGCAGGGAACATTTTTACACAGTCTGCTCCTACATTAGTAGCAAGGTGTTCTGATAACAGCTTTGCCATTAAATCACATTCCAAGCAATATCATATATCTGCAAATCAAAGGACCAGACATATGGGGCAGTAGTCATTACATTCTGAAAAAATCATGATAGTTGAGAGGTGTGTTTTTTACACTAACTACACTAGATAGCTGGTCATTTCTCAGTTGACTGCCATGGGATTAGAACCCTCAAGCACTGACTACAGAAATAGCAAGCAGTTTGTTTGAAAATAATGAATTATCAAAGCGCCATCTCCTTTAAAACTTTTATTGAGTCATGTTGTGTGAAATTGTACACGCATGCATAGCTGTGTACGGTGTTGGACTGCAATCCACAAGCAGTGACTACAGGAATACTGATCACTTTATTTGAAAACACTAGTTATCAAAACACCATCTCCTTTTAAACTTTATTGAAAGGGAAGGAGGTAACTGAACAATCTGTGAATTATTATACATTAGTTGAAAGTGGAGCCTCATCAACAGAAGGTGAAGAGGAAGAATGTGAAGACTACCCACTGCTTCCAAAGGGACATAATCCGGGGTATCTAAATAGGAATTTTTGTGATCAACCTGCGTTACAACAAGCGAATAAGAGAAGTTGGCAGGATCAATAGCATGGTGCTGGTTATAACTCCCAAGCCAACAAAGGGGGAAAATGAACTTAATAAAATGGGACTTTCTAATAATATAAATGTGAGTGGTTTTGAATACATTATACATTTGTCTGAATGCATTATTAGTAATGAAGAAAAAATGTATTCCGTCTCTTCCCAGAATGTATGAGTTAAAGGGGAAAGTATTTAATTTTGCTCACAAGTTACATTTAATAGATTTCTATGCAAATCAAACAAAAAGTTTAGAAGCAGATGTGAACAATGCAAGTTTTGTAGATGCTGCAAGTAATGATGAGAGTTTTTTTTTTTCTTGTAATTCTGACTTAGAATGGAATGCTTATAGTAATTTTGATAGTAATGGTGTTTCTTATAAAAGCAAATGTATGCTTCCTTTCAAGTGGGATAAAATTAAAATGTTTCATCATATATTAAATTATGCAATAGAGCAAGAGTGCAGTAAGTTTTTTAGAAGTAAAATTCAATATAATATGACACAAAACACTTTAAAATTTTAAGGGAAAGTAAGGAACTCATATTTAAGTCTGCAGATAAGGGGGGACAACTAGTAATAATGCATTACACACAATATGTAAATATGTGTTTACAGCATCTAGAAAATGACAACATTTATGATAAAGTAGGTTTCTTAACTTATCAGGAGATGGTTAAGATCTATGAAGCATTAATACACAAAGGGGTTAGACTAAACTATTTTAGTCATGAAGACACTAAAAATAAGTTTTTAAAAAAAAGCAGTGAGTTGACATTTTTGTGTGCCTAAAATACATAAAATCAAGGTTAACCCTCCAGGTCATCCCATTGTATCTGCCTGCAATTATGTACCCCATAATTTGGGATGTTTTTTGCATCAGTTTTTGTTTAAAAAGGTGATACAATTGCCTTCATATATCAAAGACAGTTGATCTTCTGGATAAATTAAAGAAAATAGTATGGCAGAAGAACATGTTTTTATAGTGATAGATGTTGTCAGCCTATACACTAGTATAAAACATAGTGGTGGCATAGAAGCTATAGAATTTTTTTTCTGGGGAAAAGCCCCAGTACACAGTATATTATACAAACTGACATTGTTCTATTTGGAAAATAATATATTTGAATTTTATGGCTCTTTGTATCAACAGAAGTGTGGGACAGCTGTGGGGGTAGCTTTTGCCCCCACATATGCTAATTTATTTATGGGTCTCTATGAAACTATGTTTATAGGAATGACTTTTTCAGAAAACGTTGCTCATTTTTACAGATACATTGATGATTTGATTTTTGTTTGCAAGGGAGGCTATGGAGAGGTATAAAAGTTTGTTCAAGAACTGCAAGTGAACAGGTTTGAGATCAAATTTGATGGGATACAAAAAGGAAATACAGTAAACTATCTGGATATTACAACAGAAGGGCAAGAATATGGTAAACTTAAAACTAAACTAAAATATTTAGAAAATACAAAACACAAAACTAAACTAAAATATTTAGAAAAATGGGACAACGAAGCTTTATGTTGCATGGAACTGTCACCCCCCCCCACACACACACACACACACACACACACTATCTCTTCCTTACTGGGAAATGGTCAGGGTTAAACATTTGTGCAGAGACAGAAATTAATGTGAGAAGGAAGTTCAAAATACAGGTAACATGTTTATAGAAAGGGGCTATGAGCCAGAGAAAGTATGGTTGGGGTATAATAAAGTAATGAACAAAAAAGTGAATAAAGCGCAGAACATAATAATGCAGAAAAAGAATGTAGAGGAAAAAGAAAGTGAGTTATATTTTGTGTCTCAGTATACAAATGTTTCTAACATTTTAGAGAAAATAGGTATTACTGGTCCTATATACAGAAAGAAAAATCCTGCCTAAAAATGTTAAACTTTGTTTTTCATATAAAAGAGGCAGGAGTCTTAAGAACATGTTAGTACATGGAAAATTTGAGAGACCAGAAAATATAGAAAATAATATAGTGAGATATGAAACTTTTCCATGTGACAATTGCAAAGTATGCAAACACATAGTTGATAGTTTTGAAAGCATTAACGGAAAAAAATTGATAGACGAGGGAGCTTCACTAGTGAAAAAAAATTATATATAGTTTAAAATGTCCTTGTGGATTATTTTATATTGGAGAAAGCAAGAGAAATGTTGCTGCAAGATTAAAACAGCACATAAAGGAAAACCAAGAAGCAGAGATTTCAAAGTTCTGTAGCTATGCACTTTAAGGAACACCATAATGGAGACCCAACAGGGGTTACAGACAACTGTTTTGGAACAAGTAAATACTAGGTTTAGTACTGATGAAAAAAAATTATAGAACATTTAAGAAGGAAGAAAGCAATATTTATTTTAAAATATGATACAATGTTTCCAAGAGGTTTGAATAGGGAATTCTCTTGGAAACATTTAATATAAGAAGGTTAAAAAGAATATTAAGTTAACCTTTTTAGTTGGATTTTTTAGTGAATTCTTAATTGGATGATTATTTAATTGATCAAATGCATGTATTTAAGTGTATGCTTACCAGCAAAAAGATGTACTCTGAAAAGGCTTTTCTGAAAGCCGAGGCACTAGAGAAGTATTTGCTCTTTGAAGTTTTGCTGTTAATTTTTACTGCAGAAGTTATTTTTTTTTTATTTTAATAAATCAGTCTGTGTACTAAATTGGGTAAATTCATCTGGCCTGGAACTTGTGGTGTGAGGTTTGGTTTGTTCTACAGTTTGGTGCTTCATTTATTGATAATGTTGCTTCATATTTGGCATTTAGACACATGGATAGCTGTCTAGAACTTTGGTTAACTTACCCATATACCCCATTCATTTATTGAGTGCAATTTACAGCATATTTCAGACAAAATGAGCAGAACACAAGCTTGACCCTTAATCTGGGTATTGCACTACATTTATATCTGACATTTGTCGATGCATTATTTAGTTCACATGTAACAGTGGACTGGTGTTGGATTAAAACACACATGCAGTGAATACAGGAATACTGAACACTTTATTTGAAAACATTATTTATCAAAGCATCATCCCCTTTTAAACTTTATTGATAATGTTGCTTCATATCTGGCATTTAAACACATGGATAGGTGTCAAGGTCTTCTGTTAACTTACCTATATACCCTGTTCTTTACTGAGTGCAATCTACAGCATATTTCAGACAAAATGAGTAGAACACAAGCTTGACCCTTAATCAGGGTATTACACTACATTTATTTCTGACATTTGTTGGTGCATGACTTATTACTTTCCATGTAACAGTTGACTGGTGTCAGATTAGAACACACATGCAGAGAATACAGGAACACTGAACACTTTATTTGAAAACATTATTTATCAAAGCACCATCTCCTTTTAAACTTTATTGATAATGTTGCTTCACATCTGGCATTTAGACACATGGATAGCTGTCTAGGACTTTGGTTAACTTACCATATACCCTGTTCATTTATTGAATGCAATATACAGCATATTTCAGACGGGTTCCTATTATGTTACTGAACTTCAACAAGTTCGAACCCTATATTGTCGAAACCATATAGTCGAACTTGCTGAAGTTCAGACGAACAAAAAAACAAATTAAAAGATGCAACAGTAAACTAAATGTTGCAAGCAGGGGGGCCAACCCCCACACCCCCTGTTCTTTAAATATACCAACTCTGAGACTGCACTATAGTGCGGAAAGGGAATATTTCCTTTTACTGCACTGTAGTGCAATCTCGGAGTTGGTATATTTAAAGAGCTGAGGGTGTGGGGGTGCAGGGTGGCTTGCCCCCCTGCTTGCAACAGTTAGTTTACTATTGCATCTTTTATTTTTTTTTCCATGTTCGAAGTTTTGAAACTTCAAACAAACAAGTTTGATATTGTCGTGTTCGAAGTAATAGGAAACCATTTCAGACAAAATGAGCAGAACACAAGCTTGACCCTTAATCTGGGTGTTGCACTAAATTTATATCTGGCATTTGTTTATGCATTATTTACTATTTTGCATGTAACAGTGGACTGGTGTTGGATTAGAACACACATGCAGTGAATACAGGAGTACCGAACACTTTTTTCAAAAACATTACTTATCAAAGCATCATCTCCTTTTAAACTTTATTGATAATGTTGCTTCAAAATCTGGCATTTAAATACATGAATAGCTGTCTAGGACGTCTGTTAACTTACCTATATACCCTGTTCTTTACTGAGTGCAATCTACAGCATATTTCAGACAAAATGTGCAGAACACAAGCTTGACCCTTAATCTGGGTACTGCACTGCACTGCATTTATTTCTGGCATTTGTTGGCGCATTATATACCCTGGCATTTATTGAGTGCAACCTACAGCATATTTCAGACAATGAGCAGACCACAACAGTGACTCTTAATCTGGGTATACCACAACATTAACTGACAGCTGGAAGCTATGCTACACAGTACTGCATGCTTACTTGCTTTAACTTGCTTTACCATTTCAGATTTGCAATGACACATTAATAAAGATGTAGGATGTCCCCGGTACTTCATATCTGACTGTTAGGACTGCAAAATCTGTATTTGCTTAATTGCATTATTGTTATGCATTGTTATTACTTTGATGATTTTCTTACTTACCACACTTTTGCCTCATCCTGGCCAAACACCTAGCAAGGGACTGTGTGTTGTGAGCCCTCTCTTCTGCAGCTGTGGCTCCAAGGAATGATGTGAAATTCCTACCTATTGGTCTTTATATAGGCTGCATTACCACCCTTGCACTTCATACTGTAACTTTCAAAAAACGTCGTATCGCTTAGAATCTTGCAAGCTAGCACAATCCCTGTTTAAGCAAAGTTTATCAAAGTGCAGCTTTTCTGTTTCTAAATGTAACAATTATTTAATTTAAAGTCAACCAATGTTTCAATCACCTGACACAGTTTCACAGCACTACATGTAAAAAGAATTACTAATCAAAACTCAAACCCAGGAACTGCTGCATTGTTGATCATGATGCAACCTATCTAGCCACTGAGATAGTGGTGGGGACTGGAATATCTTCAAATATACTGCAAGGTTACCTGTAAGCATAGCACAGCTTCACTGCGAGGGTTTACATGTTGGTAAGTACAGTAGAACTACAACAATTGAATACATCCAGTGTCTATTTTTAGCTGTCTAGCAGATGTTTACTGCTTAAGTAAGCTTTGCTATGTCTAATTTAAGCAATGAACCACATCACACAAATAAGTCCATGTACAAAAAACTGTTACTATTGAATGCATCCAGTTTCTATTTTTATATGTCTAGCAGATTTCTAATGCTTAAGTACACTGTGTTATGCTTAACTAAGCAACACGCCACATTGTGTAAAGTACAATAAATAAATAAATAAATAATTTATTAACATTGAACACATCTGTTTTCTATCTTTAAATGTCTATCGGATGTCTGATGTATATGTGCTCAAAGTTAAGCATAGCTAAGCAATGTGCCACACCTCGCAAACAAGCACATAAATATAAAAAAAATAAATAAACAAGCACATAAATATAAAAAAATAAATAAATTGCAATTTAATGGCATAAAATGTCTTGTACACCTTTCAGCCAAGGTGGAGTGGCCAAAAGGTGTGTGGTTGCACCATAAGTCTTACAGGGATTCAATATCCATGTTGCTGTGACCTCCCTTAGGAGTGCACCATAATTAATATGTATGGTGCGCTGCCAAGGGGGTCCATGGCCATGTACACTGATACATTCCATGTAGGCTCTCTACACTGAGCCTACACAGATTTTATTGAATCCCAGGGAAAGTGTTAGTGCTATTGTCATTTCAGTGTCCTTGATGTGGCATTGCTTTGGATGCTGTGTAATGTGATTTCCAGGTTTTAGTGATGCAGAAAAAAGTTGCAATGTACATTTGTTCTTTTTCAGCTTTAGCCATTTCTTTAAGGTTGCCTAATTTCAAAGAAAATGTATATAAATATTATGGGGGCTATAAGTTTGATGTATGGGGTATAGCTTTCTTGCAAAAATTATTTAATAGGCTTTTCTTATTATTAGTTTGGTGATAATCGAGTGAGAAGCAATGGTTTGATCATAGTTAATTAAGAAGACAGCTTCCTTTTAAAAACAATCTACACTGTTAAAAAAAACTCACTCCAACATCCCTTACTTCTACATACTCATTGTATGACTGCACAACAGCGGTAAAAAAGAACATTTCCAGAACAGTGTAAAAGTACTCAACTGCACACACAATGTCACACTGTACATTTAACAGCAACACATTTTGTGGATACTTTAGCAAAAGTTATGCACAAAAAATAAATTGGAAAGGTAAAACCCAACAATAATTCCCTCAATGACTCACAGGGAAGCCATTTAATACTACTATAAATGTTCTGAGTGCTGATATTTTAAGATAGCATTGTGGTATGCTGTAGATATTTCATTTATGAAAATTTTTGTCTCAAATAGAGGAGGTGATATACATCATTACAGATAGGAAAAGCATCATTCAGTGGGAAATCTATATGAATGGGGGGCATTTTTGTACAGTGGATGGCTGTTAATGGTGATGATACATCTTTGTATTATTCCAGAAAGGCCTAGTGTACCCCATGGATACATGGTAACTGATGTCCATGTGCAATGCACTTGGAGAAACTCATGGAGGCCTGGACTTCCAATTAAGTTTTCCTTAATAAAAGGCGGACATCAACTTTTGGCTAAGTCATGTATGTAATGAATGTGCTACAGAAATGATCCCCCTTTTTATGATCATCTACAGCTGTCCCACAGGCTGATTTTTTCTCTTCAGAAATTGGAAGCATTTCATGCCGAACAGAATTATTAACTTATAAAGTAAATTGACTAGCTAACACAGAAGTCAGCAAAGAGTCAAAAGGATCTTTCACTAAAGAAGGAGGAGAATATAAAGTGTCTCATTTTCTTAACCTACCTTCAATGTACATCTTCAGGAAGTGAGAGGGATGTTCACACATTGTAACAAAATAGTCTTAAGGCCTATAGATTTTTTTCTGTGATAAATTGGTGGGGCAGTTTAATGATTCACTACGGAAAAAGTCAAGAGGTTCCACTTTAATTGAGACATTTCAACTTTCCTTACAACAACCAAGACCCAGAGACTTGCAAACATAGTTCCATACTACAAAAAAATTGATGCTGAGCAAGAACTGGACAGTGAACATTTTCATGTTCTACAATCAATAAGATTATGCTCTTTGAAATTAACATTCCCTTAAGGTATCTGACAGAATCTTTAACCTTCAGCAGAAGCACTTTTTGAAAAGTGAGTAGTTATATTTTGTATTCTTCTGGTTACTGAATTGGTTCTGATCTGCTGAAAAGAATTTCCACAGCTGACTACAAAAGTCTGGATTAAAAAATACATCAGCACTGTATATATAATTGTGTGGAAATTAACAAGATTGTAGAAAAAGATTTATTGATGCAGTAAAAGTTATTTTGAAGTATTAAACAGAAACAAAATTGAAAACATCCTTTTTAAAGACTTTGATATGTGAATGAGCTCACAGAATATCTTCACTGTAAATTAAGTAAACATAAAATCACATGCAAATCGTACTAATGGCCCCTTGAATTCATTTATATGTGATGTACAGATAAATTACTTTTGATGAGTGTTAACAAAAAAAGCATTAGTAACACAGTATTTAGAGTTATTTTATTTCCACAAATATATACTTGAATACATCTCTTTTCCCTTCTTTCTTATATGATAAATTACTATTTAATACACATAAGTATACAAGGTTGCTATATGTATATAAATATGAATAAGCACATTACACACTGCACAAAAACAATGCAGATACACTTATAAACTCATAACTGTCTTAATAATAGTCTATTTACAAATAAATACTGTATTCCCCATAATATGTACACATGTTTATTCACAAGTGTGAAATCAGATTTCAGAAACATGACACGCACTTCTGTGTAAAAATGCATTTTCTTTTGCTACAATTGTCACTGATTTACAATTTGTGGTCAAAACTTACTAATGATAAAGGCATATTGGGCAAAATTATGAAGTTGTAATTGTTAAATATTCGTTATTCCTCACATGATAACATCTGCAGGTTATAAGAAATAAAATTAATTTCTTGATAGGCAATGCAATGGAAATGCTTGTGTCATGCGTTTTCAACTATTTAAACTTTAGGATGCCTTAAATTTTAGACACACTCATGTTATACCAAAATTAATGTGTTTTTATTGATTCTGAGTTTAATTTAAACAAGATGATTGATTGTCAAGCCTGCATTTGTATAGCTTTCAAAGAGTAGTCCAGAACAACAGAATACATTAATCAACAAAGCACTCTGGGAAAGAAGTCTCCATTTTGTTTCCAAAAAGAGAATGCTTATGTACACTGAAAAACAATGGAAGTCAGAGAATGTCAGCAGAAATTATTAGTCCACCCAGTTTGCAGGATGGGGGCTGTTACATCAGTTCTGCAAGGAACTGCTTCTTACCGAAATTGGTACACCTTGTTTGCTGTAGCATAGACTAGATCCAGGCCTGCTGAATCTAGCTTTGTTTGTATAACTTGAGCACTAATCCAGGCATTCTTTAAAGTATTCAATTGTATTTATTACTGCTTGGTAGTAACTTGATTAAAGTGTAGCTATCATTCTAAGTCTTTTGAATTAAGCACTTGGGCTTCAGACCAGTTGTTTTACATTAGGAAGGTTTATGGCATGCACTGTGGTGGCAGGACAGGTAGCTTTCATCCTTCTAAGTTGGGAACTGCTGATTGAGAGCTCAGTGTCTGTTATTCCTAAAGTGTATTAGTTCTGGTTTATGCACTTGGGCTTCAGGCCAGTTATTTTACATTAAGAAGGTTCGTGGTCTGCACTCTTGTGGGAGGAGAGGCTGGACTCTGCCCTTCTGAGCTGGGAATTTCTGGTTAAAGGTTTATAGTGCCTGCATATTTGAACTGTTTCTTACTGAAATTGGTACACCTTGTTTGCTGTAGCATAGACTAGATCCAGGCCTGCTGAATCTAGCTTTGTTTGTATGCTTGTTGTTTGTTTGCTTGTTATTTCCCTGTAATGCTAATTCCACCTAATACGCGGCTTCTCAGTGCTTCTGTGGAATCCTAGTGACATCTGCATTGCTTACTGTACTTATTTCCTTGTTTCACTTGAAAGAAAGTTACTGTTTGTCATTTTTGCATTTAAGTTACCTGTAACACATTGCACTTAAGTTACCTGGCACTTGCTCACTAAAGCAATTATATAAGTCAGCACTAAAAATTAAAAACACTACACCCTCACTGCCCATTGGCCCTTGTTTTCAATTATAAAGGAATTCCCAATATTATTCTAGCATGTCCAAAGGTCAGTTGTCAATCTCCTCTCCGGTCCAGCTGGTGAACCTGGGAATCTTGAGGCAATGTTACAACTGCCTCATGAACACAGACAACCCTCTCCTCCTCCCATCAAATTCCAACACATGTGAGAGATGCAACCATATAGCCAAACTGGAGGCTAAGCTCTCTCAACTCAGTACTGGCATAACCAGTCAGGAGGAGAAGGAAACCACACTCACTACAATTCCAGTCTTACATAGACCTACCACGACAGCAAACCAAACACATAATCACACAAAAACATACTCGGGGGCTCTAAAAAAAGATTTGCCTAAGCAGCAGAGACCTCCAAAGCAGACACCCAAGCAACCGCTACACCAAAACAAAACAAGTGCAACACATATCTCACAAAGCCAGTGTGCCAAACAGTCACAGCCCTTAAGGCTAAACAACACACCTGATACACTTGTAATAGGTGACTCTATCGTCAGGCACACTGATGTCCCGCTCACCAGGCTGAAGAAGTAGAAGGTCACGGTGAGCAGCCTGTCGGGCGCTAGGATCCGCCACATAACACAAGCACTCAGGTCACTCCAAGGCAAGTACAAATATGACTCAGTCATTGTCCATGCTGGTGTGAATGACCTGAGACGTGCCTCCCTGGACTACATGAAAAGAGACATAGAGGAGCTTTCTGAGCATGTAGCCCAGGCCGGTATGACCCTGACCTTGAGTAGCATCTTACCCTCACCAAGAATGATGCCACAATATGAAGACAAGATGATCAATTTCAACAATTGGCTTAAGTACTGGTGTCATTCAAAGGGGATCCAATGCCTGTCAGCCTGGGATGATATGCTCGACAAGCCACGATGCTTCACTAGGGACGGCTTGCACCTGTCACCCCTGGGCTTTCGGATGTTGGCAAAGGCTCTTGCTACCCCCATAGTGCCTTTTTAGGCAAGGCTCAAAAGACAAACCCACCTCCATAGGTATCACAAGGGATAAGAAACTAAGAGTAATGCTACTCAATGCCAGAAGTCTAAACCTCAAGATGCACGCACTTGAAACTCTCCTTAGCATGGAGAACATCGATATCTGTGCAGTAACAGAAACCTGGTTCAAGGCTCCCGAGAGCACCCCAGCACTGCCAGGTTATACCTCACAGCATGCTTTTCGGCCCCAAAACTTGGACCGAACCACAAAAGGAGGGGGAGTATCGCTATTCATCAAAGATACCCACACCTCCAGGTTGGTGGCAAAGCACGAAGCATCAGAGACTATCCATGTGCAACTAACAGTGGGTAAAACTGCCTTCCAGTTTATAGCCTGCTACAGACCACCCTCCTAAACCCAGGAACCCCACTCGGCCTTCCTGAGAACACTGGAAAATATGAAGGTCTCTCCAAACACTATTATATTGGGTGACTTCAACTACCCAAACATAGACTGGGAGCATTACTCTAGCTCCAACACCCTAGCCCAAAGGTTCCTAGAATTCATAAACTCAAATGCTATGGAACAACTTGTTACCACTCCCACAAGAGGGGAAAACATACTGGACCTGATCATCACCAACATGGGGACTCTATGCTCCAGACCAGAAGTGTATCCCTCACTGGTAAGATCAGACCATAAACTGATCTCACTGGATATTCACATCCCGACCTCACCCCCTGCCCAGAAAACCACAGTGAAAAACTTCTCTAAAGCAAATTTCACACTCCTCAAAACCAAGGTGGAATCCTTCAAAGCCCCCGGGCCTGTGGAAAATACAGCCCAGACCGCAGAATCCTTTATAAATGCATTCTATGAACACCTTCAGGAATGCATGGATCATGCAATCCCAAATAAAACCAAGACCCAATCCTCCAAAGGCAGATGTCCTGTCTGGTGGACCCCAGCCATAAACAAACTATACAATAGAAGGAAGAAGCTACTACATGATAGAGCAAAATCCCAAAAAGGGAAGGCATCTCTGATCAGTATTAGCAAAAAACTAAGGGCACTCATAAAATCATCTAAGGACAGCTTTGAGAGAAAAATTGCACAGGTCACTAAGGATAATCACAAAGCTTTCTTTAGTTATGTTAGGAACCTGGGTGGGAATTCCAAGATATGCTCAGAATTAGTCCAAAATGACAAAAAAATACACCAAACCCACAGACATTGCCAACATCCTAGCTGACAGGTTCAGTGCAAACTCCCCCCCCCCACCAAAAGGGCAAATATCTATCCCAGCAGAGTGCTGCCCCCCTGACATCTCAGATGCTCAGGTAAGAGCCGCCCTCTCCAAAGCAAAAAACACAGCATCAATGGGACCAGATGGTGTCCCGGGCTGCGTCCTACATGAACTCCAAGAAGAGCTAAACCCAAACATAAAACTACTGTTCAATCTCAGCCTTACTACAGGATATGTACCCAAAGAGTGGTGTACAGCAACAGTGGTCCCTCTCCACAAAGGTGGTGCCTCAACGGACCCTGGAAACTATCGCCCCATAAGCCTGACTAGTTTGGTCTGCAAAGCTATGGAAAGGATCATCATGGACCTCATAAATAAAGATATTGGGCCCTACAGACACTGGATCCTACCCAGTTCGGCTTTGTTAAGGGCAGATCCTGCCTCTTAAACCTGGTCGACTTCTTTGAAACAGTCACCAAGGATATTGATAAAGGGAAGGTGGTCCACACAGCCTACCTGGACCTCGCAAAAGCCTTCGATACAGTACCCCACTCGGGCATTATAGATAAGCTCACCAGCTTAAATATAAACCCCTATGTCACTAGAAGGGTTGCAAACTGGCTCAAGGACAGAACCCACATGGTTAGAATTGCTGGAGCCATGTCAGACTCCAAACCAGTTACAAGTGGCATCCCACAAGGCTCAGTCCTGGGACCTCTCTTGTTTGGTGTATATTTCTCAGAGGTACAGGCCAACACAGAAGGACTGTGGCTGACCAAGTTCACAGATGACTGCAAACTGGGCACCATAATCAACTCTCCAGCCGACACAAGCATCCTCCAAAAGGGCCTCATAGAAACAGACAACTGGTGCCAGAGCCATGGCCTCAAGCTAAACGCCAAAAGTTTATAGTCATCCCCTTTGGCAAAACAAAGTGCCCACAAATTACCACATAGGTGGTAATCCATTAAGTACAGAAGAAGTAATTAGGGACCTGGGGACCCAAGTTGATAGCAATCTCTCATTTGACAACCACATGGCCAAAGTGGTTAGAAAAACATTTTATATAGCCCACCTAATCATGAAGGGATTCACATCTAGATTAGGGGAGGTCATCGTGCCTCTTTACTTATCCCTCATCAGGCCCATAATTGAGTACAATGCCCCTTTTGGGAAGTACCATACCAAACACCTGCAGCAACTGGAAAGACCCCAAAAGTACCTCACCAAGAGGATCAAAGGGCTCAAACAGATGCCATATGCTGCAGGGTTAAAGAAACTCCAGCTCTACTCAGTGGCATCCCACCTGCTCAGAGGCGACCTGTGCCTGACGTATAAAGCCATGTCCAACCCGGAATTAAGGGACATGCTGCACCTCAAAAAATCCAAATCCCATCGAGCTACATGCTCGAGAGACTTGAACCTCAGCACTGAAATAAATAGGACATGCTGGAGGGACAGATTAATAACCCAGAGGCTCCCTTCACTCTGGAATAAAATCCCAGTCCAGGTTAGGCAGAGTCCCTCATTGACTCTCTTCAAGAGGAATCTTGATGAGTGGATGGGAGATCATAGGTTTACCCCAGGTATCACTTCTGTGTCACTGTTAGACAGAGGCACAGTATACTAACCTCAAAAAAGGGCATAGCAAAATTAATTTAAAATGGGTGGCGAAAGCCAAACATACTCTGGTTAGGCTTATAAATGCCCTAGGGCAGATTGTCTAGTATGAACCTATGAACTTATGAACCTATGGTACTTGAATGTTTATTACCAGACAAGATGTTCTCTTGAGTACCACAGAGCAACTTAGAAATAAAATTGTATACTTTTACACATAGCTAAAACATTTCAGACTAACATCTTGCTTATTCAGTCATCACCTGGAATGTATTATTCAGGTAAAGACTTGATTTCAAGCAATATTTCTTCATACAACATTAATCAAACAATTCTCCAGGAGAATATATGGAAATACTTTACCTCAGTAACTATTTAATTTAAATTTTTCAAAAGTAGTGGAATGTACTGTCACACTAAATCTATAATAACAATAAAAAAAAAAGTAAACTACCACACAGATTCATTGGGAAATGATGCGAAAAGTGTGATCTATAACTGATTAATACAGATGCTCATTGCATCTATGTGTCTTTTAGAGATATAAAATTACTGTAGTGCATGTAGTGAATGGAGAAATTAGATAAACTTGTTAAGCACTTCTGTAGAGGGAGACCCGATTGTTAACAGCACTTTCAAAGGTGTGTAACAAATATTACAAAACCCAAATAAATCTCCACAGTTCCAATTGTAATAAATGCAATACGCAGTTTGAATGACAATAAAACACTCAATATTTATTAAAACAAATAACAACCGGTAAGCGCTTTCATTCACAAAGAACTTCTTCAGACCTGGTTGTCACACATACAAAATTCACATTTATAGTTTGCTCAAGTCACATGACCCAAACATTAGCAGTGTTTTAACCCTTTCTTACATAACACTGCTTTAAAATTTTCCATATCATTCATACCTGGATCTGCACCTGTGTTTAGCCTCACTTGCCAAGCATATTCTTTCCAGTTTAAATCCACTTCTGCATCTCTTGTCTGCATTTAAAACTTGGTCAGTAACAGTAAAACTAAAACCCACTTTAACTCTGTTATGACAGTTAACAACATGCCTTGCTAGGGCATTAGTTACATCCAGTTTTTCAATTGAAGATCGCAATTATTGTAAGATTTTGGTAATGGGGAACAAAATAGTAGTAAAGGCTTGGGACTTTACTATTAATATCAAGGGGAATTACAATTGCAAGTCTAAATTCATTGTGTATCTAGCATTATGTAATTCTTGCGATGGATTTTACATAGGAAGACCTGTACGTAGCTTCCATCGCAGAATTTATGAGCACCTGAGGGCAGTTGAGAAACTGAATGTAACTAATGCCGTAGCAAGACATGTTGTTAACTGTAATTATGAAGAAGTTATTTGTGAATGAAAGTGCTGACCGGTTGGTTTTTGTTTTAATAAATATTGAGTGTTTTATTGTCATTCGAACTGCGTATTGGAAATATTACAAAACCCCTAAGCAGTGTTATAGTTGGTATAATGGAAGAGACATTCCTTCACATTCTTCACGTTCATTCTAAACAGCCCCTAAATATCTTTCCTAATATGTCCATATAAATTTACAGATGTCAGTCAACTTATTTAAATGAGAGAATTAGGGAAGTATTTAAAAATTGTCCCTGATTTTTTTTCCTTACTTGCTGTCTATGTGACAGGTAGACAGTTCAGCTTTTTTTTTGTAACAGGTAGTACATGGAGTAGATAAAACTCAATGTACTACAAAGAGTTATGATCAGATCTCATTGATCATAACCCATTATTATGTGTTCTCGACATGAATGCCAAGATTCACATGTCTCAAACACATAATAACGTGATTATGATCAGAGGCCCAATCATAACCCTCTATATTTCACTCTATTGTGGCAATATAGGAGACTACAAAATCAGTTTTCCAGTAAAGTTGACAGTAAACTGGATATTGTTTGTGTAGCTCAGTGATTTGTTTGCTTTTGATTTAAAACTATAAGCTTGTAATATTATACTAGTACACTAGATTATATTAAATTATAAGTATATGCCAGATACTACATAGAAACATTTAATTCTGTTTTGCATGCCCAAGCAATAAAGCTTTTTCCACAGCACAACTATTTTCTGACTTCTTTTATTATTTTTTTTTTATTTTTGAAGAAGTAGTTAACCTGCTTTACATAATGGAAGTAATAAAGTAGGCACAATCTGAAAGCCAATTGACATAAGTTTTTGCGGTAATGCATATGTTTGCTTCAGGGAGAGAACACTGACACTACACTTTCAAATGGAGTTTTTTAAGTATAATAAGAAAGACAGCTTAACTTACTATTAACCATATTTAAATATTTATTTACCATAACATCCAGTGCCACCAATGACAATTTATTCACTTGACATTCTTTGTAACCACCTAGTTAGGACAGAACTTCTTACCATGCTGTTAGCTCCTTCAGTTTGAAAATAATTTTGCACAGAACAACCGCTAGATAGTGACAGTGTTGTCCCATGGACTACCATTTTTACAGCAATGGCCTATCCGGTATTCCTTTGAGATTTTCTGGAATTACCAAGAACACTCGAGCTAACAGATGAAATAGCTTCAGTACATTGGTACGGCATGCCATCCTGTGCTATGACAAAAGGTGCAACCTACATATATTTTTGTCACAGGCAACATCTGCAACTATCTCCAACAGAAAAGGGTACCAGTGTTAAGAATGCTATAGGCTTCCAGTACAAATAAAAGTTACAGGAAACTAGCTGTATTATAATATTTTATAAATAAAATCAATCTTAGAAGATTTTTAGCTACAGCACCTACATTATTTCTGTAAAACAGGCATGCAGAACTGTGGACAGGAGTGGAACACTTACATGCAAATAAAGAAATTAGAAAAATGTGAGTGAATACAATATTTTCAACATTCCATGTTAAAGTATATCTGTAACAGGCAGTTGTTTTGCATTACATTAGTAATCATGAATGTGGGATATTATTTTTTTTCTTTCTGGCTGTTATAAGGCAGATGCCATGAACCCTTGTGGACAAAAAAATTGAAGTTTGGAAAAAACCCAAAATTACAAATTGCCCCCAATTTTTTAAAGAAATTTAGAAAATGTTTTTTTAAACTTCCTAAACCCGCCCAGAAAACCACAGTGAAAAACTTCTAAAGCAAATTTCCACGCACTCCTCAAAACCGAGGTGGAATCACCTTCAAAAGCCCCCGGGCCTGTGGAAAATATCGTACCCAGACACAAGTAGAATCCTTTTATAAATGCATTCTATGAACACCTTCAGGAATGCATAGATCATCACAATCCCAAATAAAACCAAGACCCAATCCTCCAAAGGCAGTGAATGTCCTGTCTAGGTGGACCCCAGCCATAAACAAACTATACAATAGAAGGAAGAAGCTACTACATGATAGAGCAAAATCCCAAAAAAAAGGGAAGGCATCTCTCCTGACCAGTATTAGCAAAACTAAGGGCACTCATAAAATCGTCTAAAGGCCAGCTTCGCGAAGGAAGAAAATTGCACACGGGGTCACTGGGATAATCACAAGGCTTTCTTCTTTAGTTATGTTAGGAACCTGGGTGGGAATTCCCAGATATGCTCAGAATTAGTCCAAAATGACAAAAATACACCGAACCCACAGACATTGCCAACATCCCTAGCTGACAGGTTCAGTGCAAACTCCCCCTCTCACCAAAAGGGCAAATATCTATCCCAGCAGAGTGCTGCCCCCTCGACATCTCAGATGCTCAGGTAAAAGAGCCACTCCCACTCTCCAAAGCAAAAAACACAGCATCAATGGGACCAGATGGTGTCCCGGGCTGCGCCCTACATGAACTAAACCCAAACATAAAACTACTGTTCAATCTCAGCCTTACTACAGGATATGTACCCAAGAGTGGCGCACAGCAACAGTGGTCCCTCTCTCACAAAGGTGGTGCCTCAACGGACCCTGGAAACTATCGCCCCCATAAGCCTGACTAGTTTGGTCTGCAAAGCTATGGAAAGGATCATCATGGACCTCATAAATAAAGATATTGAGGGACTCCACGGACACTGGATCCTACCCAGTTCTGCTTTGTTAAGGAGCAGATCCTGCCTCTTAAACCTGGTCGACTTCTTTGAAACAGTCACCAAGGAGGGCTATTGACGAAAGCGGGAAGGTGGTCCACACAGCCTACTTGGACCTTGCAAAAGCCTTCGATACAGTACCCCACTCGGGCATTATAAGATAAGCTCACCAGCAAATATAAACCCCCTATGTCACTAGAAGGGTTGCAAACTGGCTCAAGGACAGAACCCACATGGTTAGAATTGCTGGAGCCATTTCAGACTCCAAACCAGTTATCTGAAGTGGCATCCCACAAGGCTCAGTCCTGGGACCTCTCTTGTTTGGTATATATATTTCTCAGAGGTACAGGCAAACACAGAAGGACTGTGGCTGATAGGACCGTTCACAGATGACTGCAAACTGGGCGCCATAATCAACTCTCCAGCCGACACAAAGCATCCTCCAAAGGGCCTCATAGAAACAGACAACTGGTGCCAAGAGCCATGGCCTCAAGCTAAACGCCAAAAAGAGTTTATAGTCATCCCTTTGGCAAAAACAAAGTGCCACACAAATTACCACATAGGTGGTAATCCATTATGTACTGAGAAGAAGTAATTAGGGACCTGGGGACCCAAGTTGATAGCAATCTCTCATTTGACGACCACGTGGACAAAGTGGTTAGAAAAAACATTTTATATAGCCCACCTAATCATGAAGGGATTCACATCTAGATTAGGGGAGGTCATGCGTGCCTCTTTACTTATCCCTCATCAGGCCCATAATTGAGTACAATGCCCCTTTTGGGAGAGTACCATACCAAACACCTGCAGCAACTGGAAAGACCCCAGGAAGTACCTCACCAAGAGGATCAAAGGGGCTCAAACAGATGCCATATGCTGCAGGGTTAAAGAAACTCCAGCTCTACTCAGTGGCATCCCACCTGCTCAGAGGCTGACCTGTGCCTGGACGTAGTATAAAGCCATGTCCAACCCGGAATTAAGGGACATGCTGCACTCCTCAAAATCCAAATCCCATTCGAGCTACATGCTCGAGAGACTTGAACCTCAGCACTGAAATAAATAGGACATGCTGGAGGGACAGATTAATAACCCAGAGGCTCCCTTCACTCTGGAATAAAATCCCAGTCCAGGTTAGGCAGAGTCCCTCATTGATGCTCTTTAAGAGGAATCTTGATGAGTGGATAGAGATCATAGAGTTTCATTCCGGGTATCACTTCTGTGTCACTGTTAGACAGAAGGCACAGTATACTAACTTTCTCGAAAAAGGGCATAGCAAAAATTAATTTAAAATGGGTGGCGAAAGCCAAACATACTCTGGTTAGGCTTATAAATGCCCTAGGGCAGATTGTCTAGTATGAACCTATGAACTTATGAACCTATGGTACTTTTGAATGTTTATTACCAGACAAGATGTTCTCTTGAGTACCACCAGAGCAACTTAGAAATAAAATTGTATACTTTTTACACATAGCTAAAACATTTCAGACTAACATCTTGCTTATTCAGTCATCACCTGGAATGTATTATTCAGGTAAAGACTTGATTTCAAAACAATATTTCTTCATACAACATTAATCAAACAATTCTCCAGGAGAATATAAGTGGAAATACTTTACCTCAGTAACTATTTAATTTAAATTTTTTCAAAAGTAGTGGAATGTACTGTCACACTAAATCTATAATAACAATAAAAGTAAACTACCACACACAGATTCATTGGGAAATGATGCGAAGAAGTGTGATCTATAACTGATTAATACAGATGCTCATTGCATCTATGTGTCTTTAGAGATATAAAATTACTGTAGTAATGTAGTGAATGGAGAATTAGATAAACTTGTTAAGCACTTCTGTGAGGGAGACCCACGATTGTTAACAGCACTTTCAAAAGGTGTGTAACAAATATTACAAAACCCAAATAAATCTCCACAGTTCCAATTGTAATAAATGCAATCGCAGTTTAAGAATGACAATAAAACACTCAATATTTATTAAAACAAATAACAACCTGTGCTTTCATTCACAAAAGAACTTCTTCAGACCTGGTTGTCACACATACAAAATTCCACATTTATAGTTTGCTCAAGTCACATGACCCAAACATTAGCAGTGTTTTAACCACTTTCTTACATAACACTGCTTTAAAATTTTCCATATCATTCATACCTGGATCTGCACCTGTGTTTAGCCTCACTTGCCAAGCATATTCTTTTCCAGTTTAAATCCACTTCTGCATCTCTTTGTCTGCATTTAAAACTTGGTCAATAACAGTAAAACTAAAACCCACTTTAACTCTGTTATGACAGTTAACAACATGCCTTGCTAGGGCATTAGCGAATTTACATCCAGTTTTTCAATTGAAGATTGCAATTATTGTAAGATTTTGGTAATGGGGAACAAAATAGTAGTAAAGGCAGGGACTTTACTATTAATATCAAGAGGAATTACAATTGCAAGTCTAAATTCATTGTGTATCTAGCATTATGTAATTTTGTGATGGATTTTACATAGGAAGACCTTGTCACGTAGCTTCTCGCGAGAATTTATGAGCACCTGAGGGCAGTTGAGAAACTGAATGTAACTAATGCCGTCAGGCAAGACATGTTGTTAACTGTAGTTATGAAGAAGTTATTTGTGAATGGAAGTGCTGACCGGTTGGTTTTTGTTTTAATAAATATTGGGTGTTTTATTGTCATTCGAACCGGCGCATTGACTAAATATTACAAAACCCCTAAGCAGTGTTATAGTTGGTATAATGGAAAGAGACATTCCTTCACATTCTTCAATGCTCATTCTAAACAGCCCCTAAATATCTTTCCTAATATGTCCATATAAATTTACAGATGTCAGTCAACTTATTTAAATGAGAGAATTAGGGAAGTATTTAAAAATTGTCCCTGATTTTTTTTCCTTACTTGCTGTCTATGTGACAGGTAGACACTTTAGCTTTTTTTTTGTAACAGGTAGTACATGGAGTAGATAAAACTCAATGTACTACAAAGATTTATGATCAGATCTCACTGATCATAACCCATTATTATGTGTTCTCGACATGAATACCAAGATTCACATGTCTCAAACACATAATAATGTGATTATGATCAGAGGCCCAATCATAACCCTCTATATTTCACTCTATTGTGGCAATATAGGAGGCTACAAAATCAGTTTTCCAGTAAAGTTGACAGTAAACTGGATATTGTTTGCATAGCTCAGTGATTTGTTTGCTTTTGATTTAAACCTATAAGCTTGTAATATTATACTAGTACACTAGATAATATTAAATTATAAGTATATGCCAGATACTACATAGAAACATTTAATTCTGTTTTGCATGCCCAAGCAACAAAGCTTTTTCCACAGCACAACTATTTTCTGACTTCTTTTATTAATTTTTTTATTTTTGAAGAAGTAGTTAACCTGCTTTACATAATGGAAGTAATAAAGTAGGCACAATCTGAAAGCCAATTGACATAAGTTTTTGAGGTAATGCATATGTTTGCTTCAGGGAGAGAACACTGACACTACACTTTCAAATGGAGTTTTTTAAGCATAATAAGAAAGTCAGCTTAACTTACTATTAATCATATTTAAATATTTATTTACCATAACATCCAATGCCACCAATGACAATTTATTCACTTGACATTCTTTGTAACCACCTAGTTAGGACAGAACTTCTTACGATGCTGTTAGCTCCTTCAGTTTGAAAATAATTTTGCACAGAACAACCGCTAGATAGTGACAGAGTTGTCCCATGGACTACCATTTTTACAGCTATGGCCTATCCGGTATTCCTTTGAGATTTTCTGGAATTACCAAGAACACTCGAGCTAGCAGATGAAATAGCTTCAGTACATTGGTACGGCCTGCCATCCTGTGCTATGACAAAAGGTGCAACCTACATATATTTTTGTCACAGGCAACATCTGCAACTATCTCCTTTTCCTGTTGGAGATAGTTGCAGATGTTGCCTGTGACAAAAATATATGTAGGAGTGGAAGATAAGGAGTACAGGAGAGGACCAATCACAAGCTTTGAGTGGAAGATAAGGAGTATGGGAGAGGACCAATCACAAGCTTTGAGTGGAATATAAGGAGTATGGGAGAGGACCAATTACAAGCTTTGAGTGGAAGATAAGGAGTACAGGAGAGGACCGATCCCAAGCTTTAAGCGGAAGATGAGGTAGAAGAAGTACAGGAGAAGAGGCAAGCTGATGTCATGCGTAAATGACTAGTTTACAGAAAACTAGTTGACAGGAAAGAAACTGAAGGTAGTGACCAGAAGCTGTTAAGGGAAAAGCCAGTAGGAAGTGGGCTTTACAAAACTTTGTGCTACGAATGACATTGTCTGCAGATGTGATAAATTACTGCAGTAATCACAGATAGAGGAATCAGCTTTTGGCGAGTTTGGGGAAGATTAGCATGACAGTAGAAATGCAGACAGGATTTACCATAAAACATACACATGGGGACTGCATGAATTCTATATACACAAAAGTGAAGTGGAGAAAATGGCAGACACAAAGTAGAAAAAAAAATGATATGAAGAGGCCCTATAATTAAACTGCAGTATACAAGAGAAGGCAAAAAGGTCGTGGTGAAGACAAACTATGTGGCAGGCTGCAAGAAAAGGGGTAAAACGTAGGCAAGAAGATGTTATACATTCTCTTTAATAAGGTTCTGGTAAACCGTACTAGGTCACCTTTCTGACAATGGAATCCATCCCTCATGGATACCCAGTGAAATCATCCATTCCCAAGACTGAGAGCCATATGGCTCATTCTTTTCCAAGAGTGTGAGTCAGGTGAACCAGGATCAAGAAGTATTATCTATATAGCAGGGGACTGACCTTGTGTAGTAAGCCCTACCATCCACTGAGCATGCTTTTAGTGTCAAAGGATATATGTGTGTAATGGGCCACTGCACTGTCACACCTCCATATAAAGTAATCAATGCCCTTAATTTCACCACTACTCCATGATCTCAGATAAAAACTTACTAAAACTGGAAATGTACACTCGTTCATAATCAGTTCAATGTAAAAACATAACTAACTGCTTTTTGATGATATATGGAAATGACAAAACCCTCCGTACCTATCTGTTAATGGCTGACCTACTAAAGGTCAAACATCAGCAGATAATATCAAAATCTAAGGACTTTGAAAAGTGTCAATGTTTGCCAGTGCAAGTTTGCAGTATAGTGGGAAGTAGGAATTTGCTCTTTCTTTGCTGCAGTGCAATCTTAAAGTTGGTATATATAAGTATTGGGGGGGTGAGTGTGGAGAAGAGTTTGCCACCCCTACATAAAAGTTGATTTATTATTCTTTTGTTGCATTTTCCATTCTGCTTGTGTTGATCTTTTGTGATCGATATTCTGAAGTTCAAACTTCTAGTTGTTTGACCTTTTGTAGGTAATTCATATTTTATATGTCTATATAGTTAATATATGCCATATAGATATAGATTTCTATCTGTGTGTGTGTATATATATATATATATATATATATATATATATATATATATATATATATATATATATATATATATATATATATATATATATATATAATATGGGTCCCCTTCAGAGTATCGAATTTGCAGA